>NC_134362.1:64377912-64412912 GCF_048569485.1 Anomaloglossus baeobatrachus
TCCATGAGCGCAGCCCGAACATCGTGATAATATCCACTTTGCCATATTGTTCACCTATTGTATCATTTATACATTGTGAATATATCTACAATTGTGAGTATATTTTATGTTTTCCCTGTAAATCTATGCATTATTATAACAAACTGCATACGATAAAACCTTATAAACTTTATTTCTTGTGCGTACAGTTCATGGACCAACCCTGTAAGAGCTTTTATAGCAAAGAACAGGAGAAATGAGCATTACAGCATCAATATAGTATATATTTAATGAATCAATCCATACAATAGAGTAATAAACCATTATCAAGCTGTCTATCGGCACCTTTAATCTTTAAAACACTTATAACACCAATGACTCATCTCAGCTGAAATCTAAGTGAAAGTGAATCTTATTTCCAAGTAGCAGGTGGAGAACAGGTGTATGATTACATTCCAGAGCACCAAGACATGAATATAGGAAAAAGGAGTAATATTGATTCTTATCTGTACGTTTTACACAAGAAATGCAGAAAGAAACCCTATGTTTGTTCACATTTTGATCTTCAGACTGTTAGATAATAATGGGATTGTATTGGGTTTTATTTCGGAGCCATTCATATTGCTATAAGTTTTCTCTTGTGACATCTTTATTTGTCACAACACAATGTGTTGGTTGGATAATATTAATGAGAGAATCTTTTCCACTTGGGCTAGGCTCTCCATCAAAGACTACATTGAGGTTTCTGTTGGACTTCCCAAACAACTTGATTCCAATGAGAACTCCGACCATATCTCCGATGGCGCCATTCAAAGTCACAGTTTGGCTTCCGCCTTGGCTGTTTTCGTCTTTTTTTTCGACATGCAGAAAATGTAGTAGGAAAAAGACGAATACTGTCAGGATGGCGGCCATATAGTGGCTCAATTGGCTTCATTTTAGTGAATGACCCAGTTGGGACGATGACTGAGTTCCCATCGGAATCCTGGTGTTTGGAGATTCCGACAGAAACCCTGACGTAGTGCTCAATGGAGAGCTGTGGATAATTGTGAGCCTAGCCTTATAGTTGCATGGTTATACATAGGTCAATCATGTGCACTATATAAAATGTTATTTTAAGTCTAGCCAAATATTTGTTTGGGTATGTTGAAATTTTGAAAATTACAGGAATATATTATAGATACATACAAGTAGAGGAATTCTAAACTCCATCACCAAAGACCAGCACAAATTCAAGAAGAAATTAAATGAAAAATCATATTTTTTCATTAGTTCCTCTATTCTTGTATTTGCTGGAGCTAGGCATGCTTGACAGTAGTAATGTGAGCACTAATCAGCTTTACTGTCTAATCAATTGTACCTTATTATACAGGGTAGCAATGTAATACATATGCTTTTTCTTCATTTCACTAAGGCTAAGTTCACATGTCTAGTAATCATCCATTAGAACAGATCCTGCAGAAATCCGTTCACAAAAAGTCCTACAAACACAACTTTTTTGTCCACTTGTAAAAAATTGATTTTTGCAGGATCCATTTTTTTACATTGAAGTCTACGGAAAATGGATCCGTTAACTGATTGCTATTTATCTTCTATTTGAAATTGATCCAGAAAGAAAATAAGGGATCTTTTACAAATGCAAGAAAAACGGCTGGCCAAATAGCAATCAGTTAACGAGATCCGTTTTACATAGACTCCAATGTTAAAAAAATGAATAATGCGAAAATCATTTTTTTCAAAACGGACGAAAAATTGCGTTTGCACAACTTTTTTGCCAACAGATGGCTAGACCCAATCTAACGGATGATTACTAGACATGGGAACTTTACTTTACTCCAACTAGAGATGGAAAGAGTTATGAGCTGTGAATAAACTTGATATTTGGTATTTATTTTATCAGATAATAAATCTACAATAGGTCTTCCTTTTTGAAACCCCATTTTGTTAAATGCACCCTTATTTTATTTTTCTTTAGCTCAGGAATATGAAGACTACCATGTCGATGAGACAATTGACTACGACATTGATCAGACAATGCAAGGACAACAACATCAAAAGAGCAAACAACCAACCGGTAAGTGATATTTCTCAGAATGACATACTTATATTTATTAAACCAATGATTACAAAATGGTTTATTATGCTGATATGTTAGAGAAATACATCAATAATGCTGATATCAAACATTATCTATTACTCTCCTAACATCCTCTCCAACTATTTTCAGTTCTGTTAACTGGACCTCCAAGAATATCAGTCATCCCGGTGGCGTCACAAACCGTAGTGAGAGGTAAGTCAATGAGGTTATGTTAATATTCTACAAATATGCTAAGAAAAAAACAATATCTAACCCCATTATGCATTTTCTATACATAATCATATAAACCATAAAGACAGGTGTTTCCGAGAGTGGACAAAGTCAAGGTTGTCCTCCATTTATTTGATATTGAGTTTTGAAAGTCTATGATGGAAACCTATAAAGGAGTCTTCCAGTAGGCACAAAATAAGGGTTATGGAGATGGTTGAGGATAGCAAACAAGAACCAGATTCTTCCATCTTGTCGTGACCAAGTATCATGAGTGGTGCCTTGTTTATTCACTGCTTCCTCTAAGCACAGTAAACCGTTCCTTGGGTCATTGGAGCTGAACAAATGCAACAATTTTTGCCATTATCCTGTTTATTAGTATAATTATGTTAACTGCAATCAAATTTACATTATTCTATTTTACTTGCAGCTATCAACACAGCCCACAATAACAGAGTTTGCAGTACCTGGGGGAACTTCCATTTCAAGAACTTTGATGGAGACATATTCTACTTCCCTGGTACTTGTAACTATGTCTATGCATCTCACTGCCATAGCTCATATGAAGACTTCAACATCCAAATCCGTCGTACCGTTGTGGACAACACTCCAGTCATCGAGAAGATCACCATGAAACTTGATGGACTTATAGTTCAGATTAATCGCAATACGGTCTCAATAAATGGAAATGAGTGAGTGTCCTTATTAATCGATTGAAAAATTAAAAATAAAACAAATGTGACATGTTTTATTAATTACTGATCTCCTGTTCGGGTACAGGGTTCAGCTGCCTTTCAGTGGTTCTGGCATTCAGATTGAGAAACATGGAGTATATCTCTCACTGACCTCCAAGCTTGGTCTGGTCTTCATGTGGAACGATGATGATAGTCTACTGGTAAGACCACAGAATTGATATATCTTAACCATTGTAGAAAATGGTCAGTCAGTTGCAGAAGACTTTATCTTGACCTTTGATATCGTTTTTCCTAATAAAAATGTTTCCTTTTCCCTTTTTTTGCAGCTGGAACTGGATGAGAAGTATTCCAACCAGACTTGTGGGTTGTGTGGGGATTTCAACGGCATCTCTATCCACAATGAGTTCATTTCCAATGGTTAGATTTCATGTCTTCTATATTAACATACTTGTATTTTACATTCTAGTAAAATATCTTGATATACATAGAGTACTTCCACACATAAATATTATTTTTGTGACACTGATACGGAGCTTTCAATGCATTAGGCATTACTGGTCTTACAAATGCCAAGTTTGGATTCATCTCATGTATCATCTAATGTTTCTTCATCTTATGGTTCACCTTTTTCATGTCTGTAGGAATCCAAATCACAGAGTCCCAGTTTGGAAATCTTCAGAAGTTGGATGGACCCACAGAACAATGCCATGATGTGCCTCCTACACCCAAGAGCAACTGTACCGATTATGTAAGTAAAGGTCATAGGAATGGCCATTATGGGATACCAACCCATAGTAATATGTTAAGACCAGTTTTATTTGGTATATTTGGAGCTCAAAGAACACCATAAATGTTTTAGGAACAGTTCTGTCACATTGATTTGTTTAGAAGTTTTTAAGCGCCTCTGTTTATTGCAGGAGAACATCTGTGAGTCGATTCTTCTGGGTGGAGCATTCTCAAATTGCCATTCAGTGGTGGCTGTCGAACAATACATTGAAGCTTGTGTGCAAGACCTGTGCCGGTGTAATAGCAAAACTGTTGCTCTTTGCTTGTGTGATACATTTGCTGAGTACTCAAGGCAATGTGCTCATGCTGGAGCCGAACCACAGAACTGGAGAAATAAAGATCTGTGCCGTAAGTATCTTCTACGGTTGGATTTGTACAAACACAAGAACTTGGCACAATGTGTACAAAAATCGGAAATTTAAGGCTTTATGCTAAGTACATTAAATAAATATACAACACACTGTTCAATTAAATGTTCAGTTTTGGGTGTCTACCATGGTAATAGTGGTCATGGTTGTGGACGCCCTCAACTTGCTTGTTAGTTACAAGGTACATTATCATTGACAGGCCCCTAATATAACGCTTTGTTACTTTCAGCTAAAACATGTCCCTTCAACATGCAATACCAGGAATGTGGATCTCCATGTGCAGACACTTGCACCAACCCAGAGAGAAGTAATTTATGTGAAAATCACTGTTTAGAAGGCTGCTTCTGCCCTCCAGGTATGTGTTTTCTATGTTGTCTTAACAGAGTAGCTACAAACTTTTTGCAATCAAGGAACCTTTGAAAAATGTTTGCATTGTTAAGCAAACCATGCAACTATTTCTAATGTTCTTCTCTCTTTGGGAACCCTAATTTCGCTGTAAGGAATAGTGATGAGTGAGCACTACCATGCGCAGGTGTTTGGTACTCATAACTAGATATGAGTGAGCACTACCATGTTCAGGTGCTCAGTTCTCGTAACTAGTGATGAGTGGGCACTACCATGCTCTGGTGCTCAGTACTCATAACTAGTGATGAGCGAGCACTACCATGCTCGGGTGCTCAGTACTCGTAACTAGTGATGAGCGAGCACTACCATGTTCAGGTGTTCAGTACTCGTAACTAGTGATGAGTGAGTACTACCATGCTCAGGTGCTCAGTACTCGTAACTAGTGATGAGCGAGCACTACCATGTTCAGGTGTTCAGTACTCGTAACTAGTGATGAGTGAGCACTACCATGCTTGAGTGCTCAGTACTCAAAGCAATCACATCGAATGCTCAGATGGCCGCGAATATTATCCCAAGAATAATGGAAGTCAAAGAACCTCAAGCATTTTTCCGTAAGATCTTCCGGAAAATCGCTTGAAGTTCCTATTGAGTTCCATTATACTGGGTATACGAGTCACGCATGTCCAGGCATCCGACCTGCTCGTTTCAAGTACCGAGCACCTGAGCATGGTAGTGCTCGCTCATCACTAGTAAGGAACCTTATTTGGCTCCACAGAGCCCTGTTTGAAAAGAAATGGACCTTCACTTAGGAAAAGTCAACTAATTTTGCTGTTTGTTTTAGGGACCATATTTAATGACATTAATAACTCCGGCTGTGTCCCACTTGAACAATGCTCATGTACGTTCAACAGTAACAGCTATGCTGCTGGAACATCATACAGCACATCCTGCAGCACTTGGTGAGTATATCATAGGCTTAGTTACAAAAAACTGTGCACCAGTTTTCCACCATCTCAGTAGCATAATTTGAAGCATTGGTTGAAATGATCTATAGGGTTTTCAGAGGCGGATATATCATTGGTGCAACCTGGGGCCCTAGAGGTAATGGGGCCCATTTCTATCCTCCAAAGCAGGTGAAACTGTGCACGTTGATGAGCTCTTTGGGCTGCAAAGGGCACATATATTGTTTTTGCACAGGGGTCTCTTCTGTCTGTGTCCGCCAGTGAGGGTCATAATATGTTATCCAGGTTCATGTATCAAGAAAAGATGGAGTCCAAATGATAACGCTATGAGCGTAACTGCACTGAATATTTACATAAAGTGGTATCAGCGGAGAGCTGCCCTTTTACCAAATGGGTGGTGTGTCACATGAATTCGTAGCCAATCATAATATTAGCATGCACTCAGATTAATAAAAATAACACCCTTCAATCAAACATTGAGTGATCAAGTGCAAACTCCTCTCTTTGATTAATTGATAAGCGATGTGACATTTTTGGGCTTGTAAGACATCACCACCCTGATATGTATTGTTCACAGCCTGGGTCTAATCTTTTGACTATTGACTTTGGCTTATAGAGATAAGAACTGGTTCTTGGAGATTGTCAACTTTGCTTTACCTCTCTACACATTTTGGAAAAAGGCCACCTAAACCAACAAACGTTATTTAATACAAAATTCTAGCTTACAACGAAAACATAACACAGCATTCTAATTATTGTCATCTTTTTTTTTATTTTTTTTTGGCGTTCCTCTAGTTTGGGTGCCTGACAACAAAAAGGGCAAGGGTGTACAAAAGTTGTAAAAATTTATTTTCACAATGTTAACAGTCTAAGATACACAATAACCTAAACAATTTGATACAATATAAAAATATATAATTTGACTAGAACATGGTGATATAAAGCTATTTTAAAATTGTGAGGGGCAATACAACAAACTTATCAGAAAGAGGAATATATAATACATTTTGTCTAAGCTACAGAAAAAGAGAGGGAATAGCCTAAAAAATAAATATAACATAAAAATATATAATTTTATGAGAACATGGAGATAATAAGCCATATTAAAATTGCGAGGGGCAATACAACAAACTTATCAGAAAGAGGAATATATAACACATTTTGTCTAAGCTACAGAAAAAGAGAGGAAATAACCTAAAAAAACTAGATATATCATAAAAATATATAATTTATAACTAGATGGAAATAAAAATCTATATTGAAATTGTGGGGGCAATACATAAAAGAAAGTTCACAACAAACGTATTAGAAAGGGGTATATAGTACATATTGTCTAAGCTACACAAAAAGAGGGGGAATAACAAAAAAAATAGATATAAAATATATAATTTTATTAGAACGTGGAGATAAAAAGATATATTAAAATTGTGGGGCAATACAACAAAGGCATCAGAAAGGGGAGTATATAATAAATACTGTCTACGCTACACAAAAAGTAAGGGAATAACCTAAAAAAATAGATATATCATAAAAATATATAATTTACAACAACATGGAGATCAAAATCTATATTAAAATTGTGGGGAGCAATATATAAAAGAAAGTTCACAACAAATATCAGGAAGTGGAGTATATAATACAAAGTGCCTGAGCTATACAAAAAGAGAGGGAATAATCTAAAAAAAATAGACATCATAAAAATATATAATTGTATTACAATATGGAGATAAAATTGTGGGGGGCAATACACAAAAGAAAGTTCACAACATATGTATCAGAAAGGGGATATGTAATACATACTGTCTAGGCTACACAAAAAGAGAGGGAATAACCTAAAAAAATAGATACCTTATAAAAATATATAATTTTAATAAAACATGGAGATAAAAAGCTATATTAAAATTGTGGAAGTAATACACAAAATAAAAGTCATCACAAACGTCTAAGAAAAGAGGGTGTGAACTACAAAATAATGTATTCTCTATAACAAAAAATAAAAAAAATAACATATAAACATAAGATATAGCAAATAAATGTGATAGAATTTAATGAAATCAGTGTAATAAATATATGAATAAATAAATAAATACACTGCATATATCAATTACAAAACATACTATAGAAAGGGAAACAAAATTTGAATCAGGACCCCAGGATTCCGACGTACGTTTCGCCTTTGACTACCTCAGGAGTGATGTCTCAACATTCTCCTTTCTGATGCATTTGTTGCCAACTTTCTTTTGTTTATTGCCTTTCACAGTTTTAATATAGCTTTTTATCTCCTTGTTCTAATAAATTCATAACTAGAACTAGAAGCTCCGATGTTTTTGTAATATTTTTGCTAACTACTCAGCTAGATAAAGGCTTTACAGACTGTCATTTGCAGTAACGATTTGGAAACTTGGATTTAGGAAGCAAATGAACAATGAAAAGGAAATTCTATGGCCTTAGAAGTATACTTTTTTGTTACAAAAACCTCATTTGCACCCAGGCAGGCATTTCTATATATATTTCAGATGTGTTGTCTATTATTTTGAATCGGTGTAACATTGGGTTTTAATAGTTACTTATATTTTTTCAGTGTGTGCAATGGAGGAAAGTGGGACTGCAACAACCTGCCGTGCCCTGCAACCTGTTCTATTGATGGAGGATCACATATTACAACGTATGATCAAACTCATTACAACGTACATGGAGACTGCAACTATGTACTGACCAAGGTAAGGGGATACAATCGTCAACTAGTGTCCATCCATCCATCCATCCATCTATCCATCCATCCATCCACTCATCCATCCATCCATCCATCCATCCATCCACCCGTCAATCCATCCATCCATCCATCCATCCATCCACCCGTCAATCCATCCATCCACCCATTCATCCATCCGTTCATCTATCCATCCATCCATCCATCCATCCATCCATCTAACATGTCATGCAGTACAATATTATGATTATGTTCTCTAACATTTCATTTCCATTTTTCTCCATTCAGGATTGCAATGGAAACTCTTTTACCATACTGACAGAGCTGCGTAAATGTGGTCTGACCGAAAGTGAGACTTGCCTTAAGAGTGCTACTCTCATCCTTAATGGAGGAGAAACAGTAAGTGATAATCACGTTGGCTTCCCATAATCCAGTACAATGCCCATTTATGTTTTCTAGACACACAATCACTATATTGCTCATACACTTATTTTCACTGTGTTTGCATAAATCCCATTGTGATCGATGCTTTTTTTTATTTTCAGTATTGCTGTTACGTAAAGTGTATAATAATAATCTATTGCTCATTTGCTTCTTATTGCTGCCTTGTCTTAAACTATGTATAATTAAAGTATAATTCTAGTTATAGTATCTGAAAGCATATTTTTAGCATACGTCATCATTTCTTGGTGGCCTGACCTTTGGGACCCAATTATTGCAGAGCGGGCAGCATGTAGGCTGCGTATGCTAATCCACGTGTTTTGAAAAAGCTGCACCTATCCACTCATTGTAGAAAGTGATGGTATATCTTAGCTATATTTTTTTACTTTCTAGGTTATGATATTAATGGTATCTTTTGATTATTAGAAGAATACTTAGAATGCATCTTCATCTTCACTCCTTTTCTATCTTCTTATCCAAACAGATCATTGTCATCAAGCCTTGCGGTAGTGTCTTTGTAAACAGCATCTACACTCAGCTGCCGGTATCTGCAGGTAGGATATCACATTGAGATTACCTTTAATTCGGTGATTGTCGTGGTCATGTCATCTGCCATGTTTTTTTATTAATTGTACCACATTTCATTACAGCCAATATAACCATGTTCAGACCTTCATCGTTCTACATTGTTGTTGAGACAAACTTGGGAGTACAAGTGGTGGCTCAGCTGACTCCATTTATGCAGGTTTATGTGGCGTTGGACCCAACGTTCAAGGATCAGACATGCGGTAGGTTTGACTTTCCCTTAATGCCTACACTATATCAGTCGTACTATGGATGGAATTCTTCTTATAGATATTGATCTTCTCAGGTCTCTGTGGAAACTTCAATGACAAACAATCGGACGACTTCCAGACCATCAGTGGTGTCATTGAAGGAACAGCTGCTTCCTTTGCCAACACATGGAAGACCCAAGCAGACTGTGTCAATGTTAAGAATGTCTATGAAGACCCTTGCTCTCTGAGTGTTGAAAATGGTAAGGTTGGCATTAGTTATATCAGTTGTCCAAGCCTAAGCCTAAGAAAAGCCTAAGCCAAGGCCTAAATTTAGTATTTCAATTTCAATGAAGAAACTTAGAGCTGAATTTTGATGACTATATTGTCTTATATTTGCTATTTTCCCATACTATAGAGCAATATGCCCAGCATTGGTGCGGCCTTATATCCGACCCAACTGGTCCATTTGCCGCCTGCCATGCTTCTGTCAATCCACAAGTTTACCAACAGGTAAGGGGGTCCAATTTGGACGTATGACAAATGACAAAATAGATTCTTTCTGGGAGGTCCTAAAAATGTATCAAAGTAACTGTATGAGCCTTTGTATGTCACTGCTGGGGACAATATATAACACCCTTTTGGTATAAGCCTTATATACTTCTACCACTTTGGAATAATACATTACCCCCGTTTTCTACCCTAAAGCACCAAGAAATGAGCACAGCTTTAGACCAACATTAGTGACATTACTCCCTCCACAATTTTACATCTTAAGAGTAATTTTAATATTAATATTTTTTTCTTATTTTCTGTTGTCCAAATTTGGGTGCGTCTTATAGTCCGAAAAATATGGTAAATAATTGACAGTCACCGATAACTATGGTTTTGTCTTTTGTAGAACTGTATGTTTGATACCTGTAACTGCGAGAAAAGTGAAGATTGCATGTGTGCCTCCCTGTCATCCTACGCCCACGCCTGTGCGGTCAAAGGAGTCATAGTGACCGAATGGAGAAGTGATGTCTGCAGTAAGTCTTTAAGAAATAAACATAATGTATGTGCTTAGAGATCTAAAGAGATTAATGGCTTGGTATATTAATTCTCAAAGAACCAAACTCCATTCTCTCATTTCTGTGTAGAGTGTTGAGCTGCAATACCAAAAACAACCCACAGTGGTGCTGTTTTACTAAAAAAAACTTAAAAAAGCCCCAAAATCTTAAAGAACCTTTTAAAACTCATTGATTAACAGTAACATTCTATATAGAATCAGTGTTGGACTGAGCTGCCAAGGGCCCATCAGCATCACTGATTCAGGGGGCCCACTAGTAACACTGATTCTGGGGGCCCACCAGTAACACTAATTCAGGGGGTCCAATAGTAACACTGATTCTGGGGGCCCACCAGTAACACTAATTCAGGGGGCCCAATAGTAACACTGATTCTGGAGGCCCACCAGTAACATTGATTCCTGGAGCTCACCAGTAACATTGATTCTGGGGGCCCACCAGTAACATTGATTCTGGGGGCCCACCAATAACACTGATTCTGGGGCCCCACCAGTAACAGATTCTGGGGGCTCACCAGTAACACTGATTCTGGGGGCTCACCAGTAACACTGATTCTGGGGGTCCACCAGTAACACTGATTCTGGGGGCTCACCAGTAGCACTGATTCTGGGGCCCCACCAGTAACAGATTCTGGGGGCTCACCAGTAACACTGATTCTGGGGGCTCACCAGTAACACTGATTTTGGGGGCCCACCAGCAACACTGATTCTGGGGCCCCACCAGTAACAGATTCTGGGGGCTCACCAGTAACACTGATTCCTGGGGCTCACCAGTAACATTGATTCTGGGGGCCCACCAGTAACATTGATTCTGGGGGCCCACCAATAACACTGATTCTGGGGCCCCACCAGTAACAGATTCTGGGGACTCACCAGTAACACTGATTCCTGGGGCTCACCAGTAACATTGATTCTGGGGGCCCACCAGTAACATTGATTCTGGGGGCCCACCAATAACACTGATTCTGGGGGCCCACCAATAACACTGATTCTGGGGCCCCACCAGTAACAGATTCTGGGGGCTCACCAGTAACACTGATTCTGGGGGCTCACCAGTAACACTGATTCTGGGGGTCCACCAGTAACACTGATTCTGGGGGCTCACCAGTAACACTGATTCTGGGGCCCCACCAGTAACAGATTCTGGGGGCTCACCAGTAACACTGATTCTAGGGGCCCACCAGTAACACTGATTCTGGGGAACCACCAGTAACACTGATTCTGGAGGCCTACCAGTAACATTGATTCTGGGGGCCCACCAGTAACACTGATTCTGGAGGCCTACCAGTAACACTGATTCTGTGGGCTCACCAGTAACACTGATTATGGGGGTCCACCAGTAACACTGTTTCTGGGGGCTCACCAGTAACACTGATTATGGGGGTCCAGCAGTAACACTGATTATGAGGGCCCATCAGTAACACTGATTCTGGGGGCCCACCAGTAACACTGTTTCTAGGGGCTCACTGTTCAGCTATATGCAAATTTTACATTAGCCTCATTTACACATTTATCTGGACTTCTATGTAATAATGCACTGGGAAGATTGTTTAGTGAATGATGAGATGCTGCTTTTTTTTCTGTACATAGTGAATAATGTAATGGGACGAAGTACTGCTCATATTGGGAAGTTAGTGGCTCACTCCAGCACAGGGGCCCACCAGAGAATTCTCCTGTTCTCCTGTGGGCCAGTCCCAGCATGTACGGAATTGAATTTCAATATATATTATCCATTTTAATTAACTTTTTTTTTCATACACAGCTAAATACATGAACAACTGCCCAAAAACATTGACATACACCTACTCCACCAGCACTTGCCAGCCTACATGCCGATCCCTCAGTGAGCCAGATATCACCTGTAACATCAAGTTTACCCCTGTGGATGGCTGCACTTGTGCCAAAGACTACTACATGGATGACAGCGGCAAATGTGTTCCCGCCGAAGCCTGCCCATGTTACTTTAAAGGTTCCGCCGTGCCTTCCGGAGAAGTTGTCCATGACAATGGCATCATGTGGTGAGTGTGGCTAACCGTAGATGAGCATTTTATACCAATGCTGCATCTATAAAACATAACTTCAATATTCTCTTGTTTGCAGCACTTGCAATCTGGGAAAACTCACCTGTATTGGAACAGTCGTACCAAGTAAGAATATTAATTTGTTAGCCTCCGAACAGTCATAAGTACACTTTTTTGAACATGAAGCATTGATTTTGGGGAAAATTTGCACTAGTGTTTTGTCTTTTTGCCTTAAAAAAATCCCCAAATCAAGGTTCATCTCTTGTTTTAACCAAAAAGTGCAACTTTTTTCTATATTGGGAGGTCACGGGAAGTGGTGTGGTCTCCACCTTTTCAAAAGGTTTAGTAATATTGAAGTCAGAAAATTTTGACGCAAATCTAGACTTCCAATAGTCTATGTATAAATAATATACAGACCTTAGGTCAATCCAAAATGTGCCAAATATATTAAGAGGCATGTGCCAGAGTAGTTAAAGGGAATCTGTCAGCAGATTTTTGTTACCTTATCTGAGAGCAGCATTATGTAGGCAAAGAGATTCTGAATCCAATGATGTACCACTTAGATTACTGACTGCAGCCGTTCTCACACAGTGTTGTTAACACTAGAACTACTGAGGTAGTCATTTTGACTACTTTGCACCATGTATTTCTATATAGGTGTCACGAGTTCAGTAGTTCTAGTGTTAAATATAGTCATGTAGCAGAGCTGAGAGAGTTGCCCCAGCCCACACAGGACTCTCTATAGAGATTGTCAATCAGAGGAGGGACGTGCCAGACTGCCATGTATGTGACATTGTAGCCCGAGCAATGAGAAGTCCTTCTGCTTAAATAAACATAGCAAAAAGCAACAGATCAGACCTTGACAAGACAGGCATCCCTGAATTCTTTGTGTTAGCCCTTGCAGCATGCTGTCTTCAGCTTACATAGCAAAAACCTGCTGACAGATTTCCTTTACATACACTTTTTTATAATGGTGAATGTAATGCCAATAATAATCAATCTACCGGTAGTTCGGCACCTTAGCCCTGTATATAAATACAATGGCCAAGACATAAATGCTTTCTGGCACCACCCCTTTTACCCTGATGCCCTGCTAGTGTTTTACTTTCCTTCTGAAACTCCTTTTGCTAGAATTTTCTCAATATTTTTCTAATTTATTTCACATTTTTATCCTCTTAAAATACTTTCCTGTATCTTGTGGTTTCAGCTTGTACTGCTCCTATGGTTTATCTTGATTGCAAGAATGTTTCAGTGGGGACCAAGGGTGCGGAATGCCAGAAGAGTTGTCAGACCTTGGACATGGCTTGTGTGAGTATTTCTGACAACTGAGATATAGAATAAAAATGAAATAAAACATCATAATAAATGTATAAAGTTTCTAATAAGAAAAAAATGTCCCCTTTTATAACATTTCTAATGAGGTCAGTTAATTTTTGTCTTTCGTTTACCTGCAGTCACCACTAGATGGAGCTAAATAGCTAACTGCATACTGTTTTATTATGGTGTGATGGAATGAGTAAGAATTTTTTACTGTTAGAGCAAAAAGAGTATGGAACTAATTACCCTAGGATGTTAATGGTTTGTTAAATGTTTAAAGTGGTCCAAATGGAAAAGAGATTACACGTTATGTGTACAAGATTAATGGAGATGGGTGCTTGATCTATACATGCTACGTTAATTAAATACATATCTATTGTTTTATATCTTACAGTACAGTGCAAAATGCGTATCCGGCTGTGTGTGCCCTGCAGGTCTGGTCTCAGATGGCAAAGGCAGTTGCATCAATGAAAAAGAGTGCCCATGTATTCACAATGATGCCACATATCAACCAGGCGAGAAGATTAAGACGAAATGCAACACTTGGTATGAGAGTTCAGTTCTGGCCAAGGATAAACAAACTTTACCTAAAAATATGTGAAAAGGGGTCATTTCTAATTTTTCAAATATTTTAATAGTACCTGCAAAGACCGTATGTGGGAGTGTACAAACGACCCCTGCCTTGGTACCTGTGCTGTGTATGGTGATGGTCATTACATTACCTTTGATGGAAAACGCTACAGCTTTAATGGAGACTGTGAATATACACTTGCTCAGGTATAATAAATTACATGATGCAAATTAAAGTAGGTGTAGCATATCCATTCATGCCCATTAATTTACTTATTATAAATGTCTATTTTTTGGATTTTAGGATCATTGTGGCAAAGCGGGAAGTGACAGTACCTTCAGAGTCATCACTGAAAACATCCCATGCGGAACCACTGGAACCACTTGTTCTAAAAGCATTAAAGTCTTCCTGGGGGTAAGAAATGCATATTGAGATTGTTAAGAAATATTAGCCAGACTTAAGGATTTCATAGAGGAGGTATTTCCATTTGAGTCTGAACATAATCGATTAATAAATTTCAGGGCCATGTGATAAGGTTGCAGAGTGATGACCTCATCACGCTGCTGCACACTGGGTCACGGGATGACAAACTCTGCTCCTCTGGCTCTGCCTCTAGCACATGGATAATTTGCATGTGATGCCCTTGAAGTACTTCACATGCACATTAGTCATGTGTAGTGGCCAAAGCAACACGGCTGGGCCCCTCTGCTGCAGCTGTGACTGGGGCCCGGCCTGGGGTAATTACTTAGCTTATTTAGTCCCGGGCCGGGCCCCCCTTTTCACTGGGCCCCATACACCACTCATGGTTGTCATGCCGTGATGGTAGCCATGCAGTATTGTCAGCCTGAAGTGGCAAAATCTGGTGGTCTATAAGGTTGCCAAAATTTAGAACTTTGTGGTCAGTTTTTTGCTATCTGAAACAAAAGGTTTGTTGGGACTGAGATGGGTTTTTGTATGAATTGTTATGATTGAGGAATGAATTTTCCATTTGCAGACATATGAGTTAATTCTCACTGAAGAGCACATTGAAGTGGTAGAACGCGGTATTGGAGGAGTCGTTCCATACAAAGTCAGACATATGGGTATTTACCTGGTCATCGAAGCCGATAACGGCCTCATTCTCATGTGGGACAAAAGGACCAGCATGTTCATCAAGCTCAGTAAAGACTTTGAGGTAAAACTTTTCTCTATATCATTGGGCTTTTATTTTTCTGCCATTGAAGGACAATATAGACCAAGCTGTAGAATATGAAAGTCAATGGTCTAACCCTAATAAATTAACTATGTCCATATCACAGGGTAAAGTTTGTGGTCTGTGTGGAAACTACGATGGAGACGGTAACAATGACTTCACCACAAGAAGTCAGTCTGTGGTTGGAGATGTTACTGAGTTTGGAAACAGCTGGAAGATTTCTGGAACCTGTCCTGATGCCAAAGAACCCAAAGATGCCTGCAATGCCAACCCATACAGGAAATCCTGGTCACAGAAACAATGTAGTATCATCAACAGTAAAGTCTTTTCTGCCTGCCATGCCCAGGTATGAGGTCCCTACTATATTAATTATTTTCGTTCTTAATATACTTCTGTATTGAGATATTTTTCATCCTTATTGCATATTGTGATATCCTTTGTATAATGTTGGTAAATTCTTCTCAGTAGAACACATAGCTTTTGCTCCAAATCAAAGTTGAACCTTGAAAATTCGAAAGAAAATAATACCTACGGTCACTGATGGATTCACTGTTAAAGGGTTATTCCTATCTCCATGATCCTATCCTAATATGTAGTATATAATAGTCAAAAATCCATGAGAAACTGCAGAAATTTGCTGGTATCAGGTTAATTGGGTTTGAGGGCTCCATGAATCACAACATGCCCTTTCTCTTGGGAGAGAAGCTTCATATAGAAGGCTCCGATAGAGGGTTATTACATGTCTATTCTTACATGAAAAAACGGGCACAGAGTTGGGGGAAATTTTGCCGACATTTGTCTCTTCAAGTCAACAGAAGATTGAAAAGTCCACAATGAGGTGGTAGAAAAAAACATAAATCACACACTAAAAAATTATACATAGGAAAATACAAGAATTTACATCAATGGTTCACTGTCCAAATCACATAGAAATCTTAATTAAAAAAATATTATTTTTTCAGATTGACCCCTCAAAGTACTATGAAGCCTGTGTCACGGATTCTTGCGCTTGTGATTCTGGTGGAGACTGTGAATGTTTCTGTACCGCTGTGGCAGCCTATGCCCAGGCATGCGGAGAATTTGGAGTCTGTGTTAGCTGGAGAACCCCCAGTATCTGTCGTGAGTACCATAATGATACACAATGTCATGTTTCAATTAGCTTCTTCTCATGGTCGTAGGTTTCCTTGGAATTTACTATAATTTATATGTAAAGATTTATTTATAGGTTTCTATACATATTTATATGTAAACCTTGAATTTTGCTTTGTTCTCTAGCTCTTTTCTGCGATTATTACAACCCTGAAGGAGTGTGTGAGTGGCACTACAAACCTTGTGGTGCTCCATGTATGAAGACTTGTAGGAACCCTAGTGGAAAATGTATGCACGATCTCTCTGGCTTAGAAGGTATGAGAATAGCTCTCATTTCAACCATAATCTTGAAGTTATTTTTAAGTCAACACGGATGCATTTTGGGGCCGACAGATGAGCCATACTTTGAGAACAGAAAGCCCATTTCTCCAGACAAAAAATGTTTTTACAATCCAACTGAACTTATCATATTCTTGATTTCCGTCAAGCCCCATAGTTAGAAAATTCATTGATAAGTGGACCTGTCAGAAACAAATCTAAAGTCTACGGCGAGCATTAGCACATGGAGAAGATGGTGTCTACCTTAACTACATTTTTCGTAATCTAACACTTTTGTTTTCTCGTAACCGGGTAGGATGTTACCCAAGTTGTCCAGCAGCTACACCATTCTTTGACGAAGAAGATATGGAGTGTGTGGCTCAGTGCGGCTGCTACGATGATGAAGAAAATCACTACAAAGTTGGACAAGCTGTACCTACCACTGAGAACTGTAAGACTTGGTAAGTGATCCAGTTAACAGTTCATAAAAAGGACAATATTACTGTGGAAATGTTATATATAAGAACATATATGTATTTTATGACTTAGATCTTGTAAAGTATCTCTACTAGAGATGAGCGGACCTGTGGAAGCTTGGTTTGGCAGGTTCCTCTGGACTTTAGATAAAGTTCGGATTGGGAACCAGACTTGACCTGAACCCCAATGAAAGTCATTAAGTGGACAGTTTGGGTCTCTGTCTACATACAGCCAGCCATAGACAGATCTCTTCCAGGGGTGGGTGAACAGAGTTATCCCATTTTTTTTTTTTTGTACACTCTACATCTGATCATGCTGTTTGTACCCCCAGTGTGAGCAAATCAAACAGTGCAAGCAGCTCACACTGGGCTGAGCACTGAGTGTACCCGAGCACTGCAATAGTGGTTTGCATACATAAAGCACCAAAACTCAAAATCCGAACTTTGTTTTTTTTGTAAAGTCTGTGTTTGGTACAAAAACCAAACCTTGGGTTTGCTCATCTTAATCTCTACCTACTCACATACCTAAAAAATCTTGAATTTTTGTATCTACAGCACATGCAGTATGTCAGGAATAGAATGCAAGTTCCAGAAAGAAGGTAAATGTTCATTTCTTATAAGAATATCCAAACAATTATTGAAAATCAGAATCATCTAAAATATAGCATCATTATCAATAGCAATATCTGTTTGACTATATTTTGCAAAGTTACATACAGTGTAAACCATCTTATAAATATAAACTTAATTATAAAGTGTTTCGAAATATGTTGGCGCTACATAAATAAAATGTATTATTATTAGGGATGATCGAATACCTCAAATATTCGGCTTCGCGAATATCCAACGAATAGGTCGACGCTAAGCGAATATTCGATGCGCAATGTAAGTCTATCGGAAGCCCGAATAGTTCCAAATAGTTGTTATTTGAGTTCCCCATATACTTACATTGCACAACGAATATTCGCGAATAGTTGAATAGCGGCGACCTATTCGGCAAATATTCGCGAAGCCAAATATTTGAGGTATGCGATCATCCCTAATTATTATTATTATTATTATTATTATTACTATTATTTTTAGTGTTATGTTATTATTCTTATTTTATGGTATTGTTTATTATTATTATTATTATTATTATTATTATTTATGTAATAATTCAAGATCTAATTTCCTATATGTACCTTGTTGTGCTTATATCTGACTTATTCCCAAAAAGTAAAATATAGTTTAAATTTTTTTAATTTAAATTTTTTTCTTAAAGCACAATCTTTTATTTTTATCTGAAAAGTTCCACATTTTGAATCTGGTTATTTTCTTAATATTTCTTTATAGTGGATAGAACTCTGATTTTTTGGAACTCCAAATTTTAAGACAACATTCCATCACTAAACTGTATTCACTAAGCTCAGATGCTCCCCCTAGTGGTGACTTCAGGCAGTGAGAATCTTGTGAATTAGGTCTTGCGGTTTGGAGTTCTGTATCGGAAAAACAGCTACATATGATGTGATGGTCTTAGATTACTAGTTGACCCATCCCTATAGACACTTCCTCTTAAAATTATGCTCATGAATTATTTATAAAACTCATTGATGTGTTAATGATTCTCTTCACACTCTGTTTTTACAGCATGCCATTGTGAATACAATGGTAAAAAGTATAATTACAATGATGTTATATATAACACCACTGATAGCATCGGAGGCTGCCTTACCGCTATCTGCAAGGAAAATGGCACCATTTCCAGAGATGTTCTTCACTGCTCTACTACCACCACCACCACCACAACACACTTTACCTTTACCACAACAACAAAGCCCTCTACCATTGTTACAGGTATAGTTTTAGAAACTGTAAGAATGTACTACAGATTGAATTTCCTTAAATTATCCATGCTTTTTCAAGTAACAGAAGGGAAATTATTTTTACTCAAATTTTTCTTATTACAATCGTTTAGATCTATCTATTATCTATCTTTTATCTATCTATCTTTCTGTGCATCCATCCATTCAGCTGTCCATGCATCTATCCATCCATCCATCTGTCCATCCATCCAACCATCTATTCGTGCATCCATCCATCTATCTATTTATCTGTTCATGCATCCATTTATCCATCTGTTCATCCATCCATCTGTCTATCTATCTATGTGCATCCATCCACCCATCCATGCATCTATTTATCTATCTGTTCATGCATCCATCCATCTGTTCATACATCTGTCCATCCATCTATTTGTTTGTGCATTCATCCATCCATCCATCTATCTATTTGTATTTATCTTCTGTTCATGCATCCATCAATCTGTCCAACTATCTATCTATCCAACTATCGATCTATCTATCTATCCCTCTATCTATCTATCTATCCCTCTATCTATCTATCTGTCCAACTATCTATCTATCTATCTATCTATCTATCTATCTATCTATCTATCTATCTATCTATCTATCTATCTCTCCATATGTTCATGCATCTATCCATCCAGCTGTCAATCCATCCATCTGTTCATACATCTGTCCTATCTGTCTGTGTATCCATCCATCATCCATCCATCCATCCATCCATCCAGCCATCTATCTATCTACTTGTCTCTCATTTTCATTATAAATTCATCTACTTTTTTTTAAAGTGAAATTTATACTTTTTTGTCTATAGAAACAACACATCCAAGCACAATATGTGTTAAAGAGGTCTGCGGATGGTCAGAGTGGTTTGACGCCAGTTACCCTAAAGCAGGAATGGATAATGGAGATTTTGACACCTATGAAAATATAAAACACAAGGGATTATCTATATGTACTCATCCACGAGATATTGAGTGCAGAGCTGAACGGTTCCCAGACACACCATTAGCAGAGCTTGAACAAATTGTACAGTGCAATGTGTCATTTGGACTGGTTTGTCTGAACAAGCAGCAGCTGCCTCCTATCTGCTATAATTATCAAATCAGAGTCATGTGTTGTAGTTTTGAAAAGTGTACCACAACACATCCAACTACTCCCACAACACATCCAACTACTCCCACAACAATCCCAACCACAACGGAAACCCCTTCAACCACACAGCCAACTACCACAAAAGTGACACACCCTACCACAACACCATCTACAACCACAATGAAGACAACTTCTCCTCCAACTACTCCTGTAAGTACAACCACTTCTAACACTCCAACTCCTGGGTGTCAACCACAATGTAAATGGACAAATTGGATTGATGTCCATTTGCCTGGAGTTGGTAAAGATGAAGGAGATTTTGAGACATATCAAGATATCAGGGCTGCAGGACACAAACTTTGTGTAAAGCCTGATGGCTTACAATGCAGATCAGAGAAATTCCCAGCAACACCAATTGGTCGAATTGGGCAAGTGGTCCAATGCAATCTTACATTTGGTCTCGTTTGCAAAAATGAAGAACAGGATGGAGATTTTAAAGTATGCTTAAATTATCAAATAAAAGTTCTGTGTTGTGATGACTACAGTCACTGTGAAGGGCCCACAACACCAACTACTACCACTACTCCAGTGCCACCAACTACTACTACAACAACTACTACCACTACCACAACTACACCAGTGCCAGCAACTACGACAGAAACCCCACCTACAACAACACCAACTACTACCACTACTACAACTACTCCAGTGCCACCAACTACTACCACTACTACAACTACTCCAGTGCCACCAACTACAACCACTACTACAACAACACCAGTGCCACCAACTACTACCACTACTACTACTCCAGTGCCACCAACTACTACCACTACTACTACTACTCCAGTGCCACCAACTACGACAGAAACCCCACCTACAACAACAACACCAACTACTACTACTACTACAACTACTCCAGTGCCACCAACTACTACCACTACTACTACTACTCCAGTGCCACCAACTACAACAGAAACCCCACCTACAACAACACCAACTACTACTACTACTACAACTACTCCAGTGCCACCAACTACTACCACTACTACAACTACACCAGTGCCACCAACTACTACCACTCCAGTGCCACCAACTACTACCACTACCACAACTACTCCAGTGCCAACTACGACAGAAACCCCACCTACAACAACACCAACTACTACTACTACCACTACTACTGCTCCAACTAGTTCTGTAGCTCATTGTCAACCAAAATGCAGATGGACAACCTGGCTTGACGTTAGTATTCCTACATCTGGCATTGATGGAGGAGATAAGGAAACCTTTGAAGACATAATAGCTAAAGATAAAAGTATGTGTACACATCCAAAAGATATTCAATGCAGAGCTGAAGATTTCCCTGGAATTAGTATTGACAGTATTGGGCAGAAAGTTCAGTGTGACATCACTATAGGGTTAGTGTGCAACAACAAAGATCAAGTAGACAATAACCAATGTTATAATTACCAGATAAAGGTTTTGTGCTGTGATGACTACAGTGATTGTAGCACAACTCCTCAAACAACTTCTACCACTACTACAACTACTCCAGTACCACCAACTACAACAGAAACCCCACCTACAACAACACCAACTACTACCACTACTACAACTACTCCAGTGCCACCAACTACTACCACTACTACTACTACTTCAGTGCCACCGACTACAACCACCACACCTACCACTACTACTATACCTCCATCACCAGGTTGCAAACCACAATGCAAGTGGACAAAGTGGATTGATGTTGATAGTCCTACTTCTGGACTTGATGGAGGAGATAAAGAAACCTTTGAGAACATAATGGCTAAAGGCAAACAAATATGTAAACATCCACAAAATATTGAATGCAGAGCTGAAGATTTCCCAGAAATCAGTATCGATAATGTTGGACAGATAGTTCAGTGTGAGGCCAATGTTGGTCTGGTGTGCAACAACAAAGATCAAACTGGAAAAGTTAAGCAATGTTATAATTACCAGATAAAAGTTTTATGTTGTGATGACTACAGCCATTGCAGCACAACTCCTCCTCCAACAACAACACCTACAACCACTTCAACAACAACCACTACTACTACAACTACTCCAGTGCCACCAACTACAACTACCCCACCTACTACAACACCACCAACTACTACAACTACTACTACAACTACTCCAGTGCCTCCAACTACAACCACAACCCCACCTACTACTACAACACCACCACCAACTACCACTACAACAACAACTACAACTACCACCACACCACCACCAACTACTACTACTACAACTACTCCAGTGCCTCCAACTACAACCACCACCACACCTCCTACTACTACAACATCACCAACCACTACCACTACTACTATACCTCCATCACCAGGTTGCAAACCACAATGCAAGTGGACAAAGTGGATTGATGTTGATAGTCCTACTTCTGGACTTGATGGAGGAGATAATGAAACCTTTGAGAACATAATGGATAAAGGCCACCAAATATGTAAACATCCACAAAATATTGAATGCAGAGCTGAAGATTTCCCAGAAATCAGTATCGATAATGTTGGACAGATAGTTCAGTGTGATGCCAATGTTGGTCTGGTGTGCAACAACAAAGATCAAATTGGAAACGTTAAGCAATGTTATAATTACCAGATAAAAGTTTTATGTTGTGATGACTACAGGCATTGCAGCACAACTCCTCCTCCAACAACAACACCTACAACCACTTCAACAACAACCACTACTACTACAACTACTCCAGTGCCACCAACTACAACTACCCCACCTACTACAACACCACCAACTACTACAACTACTACTACAACTACTCCAGTGCCTCCAACTACAACCACAACCCCACCTACTACTACAACACCACCAACTACCACTACAACAACAACTACAACTACCACCACACCACCACCAACTACTACTACTACAACTACTCCAGTGCCTCCAACTACAACCACCACCACACCTCCTACTACTACAACATCACCAACCACTACCACTACTACTATACCTCCATCACCAGGTTGCAAACCACAATGCGAGTGGACAAAGTGGATTGATGTTGATAGTCCTACTTCTGGACTTGATGGAGGAGATAATGAAACCTTTGAGAACATAATGGATAAAGGCCACCAAATATGTAAACATCCACAAAATATTGAATGCAGAGCTGAAGATTTCCCAGAAATCAGTATCGATAATGTTGGACAGATAGTTCAGTGTGATGCCAATGTTGGTCTGGTGTGCAACAACAAAGATCAAATTGGAAACGTTAAGCAATGTTATAATTACCAGATAAAAGTTTTATGTTGTGATGACTACAGGCATTGCAGCACAACTCCTCCTCCAACAACAACACCTACAACCACTTCAACAACAACCACTACTACTACAACTACTCCAGTGCCACCAACTACAACTACCCCACCTACTACAACACCACCAACTACTACAACTACTACTACAACTACTCCAGTGCCTCCAACTACAACCACCACCCCACCTACTACAACACCACCACCAACTACCACTACAACAACAACTACAACTACCACCACACCACCAACTACTACAACTACTCCAGTGCCTCCAACTACAACCACCACCACACCTCCTACTACTACAACATCACCAACCACTACCACTACTATACCTCCATCACCAGGTTGCAAACCACAATGCAAGTGGACAAAGTGGATTGATGTTGATAGTCCTACTTCTGGACTTGATGGAGGAGATAAAGAAACCTTTGAGAACATAATGGCTAAAGGCAAACAAATATGTAAACATCCACAAAATATTGAATGCAGAGCTGAAGATTTCCCAGAAATCAGTATCGATAATGTTGGACAGATAGTTCAGTGTGATGCCAATGTTGGTCTGGTGTGCAACAACAAAGATCAAACTGGAAAAGTTAAGCAATGTTATAATTACCAGATAAAAGTTTTATGTTGTGATGACTACAGCCATTGCAGCACAACTCCTCCTCCAACAACAACACCTACAACCACGTCAACAACAACCACTACTACTACAACTACTCCAGTGCCACCAACTACAACTACCCCACCTACTACAACACCACCAACTACTACAACTACTACTACAACTACTCCAGTGCCTCCAACTACAACCACCACCCCACCTACTACAACACCACCACCAACTACCACTACAACAACAACTACAACTACCACCACACCACCAACTACTACAACTACTCCAGTGCCTCCAACTACAACCACCACCACACCTCCTACTACTACAACATCACCAACCACTACCACTACTATACCTCCATCACCAGGTTGCAAACCACAATGCAAGTGGACAAAGTGGATTGATGTTGATAGTCCTACTTCTGGACTTGATGGAGGAGATAAAGAAACCTTTGAGAACATAATGGCTAAAGGCAAACAAATATGTAAACATCCACAAAATATTGAATGCAGAGCTGAAGATTTCCCAGAAATCAGTATCGATAATGTTGGACAGATAGTTCAGTGTGATGCCAATGTTGGTCTGGTGTGCAACAACAAAGATCAAACTGGAAAAGTTAAGCAATGTTATAATTACCAGATAAAGGTTTTATGTTGTGATGACTACAGCCATTGCAGCACAACTCCTCCTCCAACAACAACACCTACAACCACTTCAACAACAACCACTACTACTACAACTACTCCAGTGCCACCAACTACAACAAAAACCACAACTACAACCACAAGAACAACAACAACTACAAAACCACCAACAACAACTGAGACTACACCTACAAAGACTACAAAATGCTTCTGCCATTTCGAAAGTGAAAACAAATACTTTTCACCAGGTAAGTGTAATTGTGTTATTACTTTGATTCAACATATTGATAATTAGAAATGTTTTTAACTCTTAGTCCCATCTATAATTAATTTTGCAAACATTTTTTAGGTCAAACCATCTATAACAAGACTGATGCAGAAGGGTGCATCTTCTATGCAATCTGCAATGACCATTGTGAAGCTGAAAGACACAAAGGAAATTGTCCTACAACCACTGTTACACCCACTACAAAACCTACAACAACATCCTCAACACCTACACCTGTAAAACCAACCACCTCAACTCCAATAGTTCCAAC
Source organism: Anomaloglossus baeobatrachus (assembly GCF_048569485.1). Lineage (NCBI taxonomy): Eukaryota > Metazoa > Chordata > Amphibia > Anura > Aromobatidae > Anomaloglossus > Anomaloglossus baeobatrachus. The sequence goes on from NC_134362.1 coordinate 64,403,391, forward strand.
AACAATAAGTGGTTGCCCACCTAAGAAGGTAACAATGTTAACTTGATTAATATAATCTATTTTATATGGAATTAGTAGGGTTAGAAAACATTGAGTACCTATTTTTTTCATAATCTGTATCTAGCAGGCTTGTACTGGCCCACAGAAGAACAGGAGAATTCTCTGGTGGGCCCCTTCGCATAAGAACTTCACCTACCCCGAAAACATGATCAGTAGTTGGCACAATACACTTGTTTTACTATGTACAGACAAAGGAAGCATCTCGTCACTCATTTTACAAACTACCCAGTATATTATTACATAGAAGCATAGGTAAATTTGTAAATGTAATATTTGTAAACATAGCAACAAAAAGAGGAAAATATCCTCCAAAAATTAAGTATTACTTACAGCAATATACATCTTGCTGTAAGTAATACTTAATTTTTGGAGGAAATTTTCCTCTTTTTATTGCTATGTTTATATTTACTGTAGGGACCTACAAGCATGAGGTCCCGTGACGAGGGTTGTAGGCTTACGTTTTATTGCCATAAATACCAACAAAAACCTCATATTTTTTTGTACAGGATACAGCCAGGCCCCTTTCTGTTGGGCCTTGCATTGTAGAATTTCTGTCCGTGCATGATACACAGGTGGGGTATGGCTTGGCAGCCCGCCTGATCTAATAGTATGGGCGTCACCTAATAGGCTGCGGGTTTGTGACTGTGTTATCTGCATGTGTGAACAGCGCTCTATGCAAGCCACTAGTGTGCAGTTTTATCATCTAGCAATCTCCCCCCTCCATTCCATGGAGGTGTGTGTGTGATTTGCTCCTCCTGCACCTGAGATGCCTCCACTTTAGTGGTGGTTTAGCTGTATCCTGGTAGAGTACTAGTTTTTGGCCTGGGCGATGTACACACTGCAGCCCATCTTGCTGTAAGTAATGTAATATTTGTATGGAGTTGATCAGTGGGCCCACAGAATCAATGATACTGGTGGGCCCCTGCTGCCCCAGTCTGACACTGGTGTCTGATAACACAACTTGATCAAATCAGGTAAAAATGTTAATACGAGACATAGCCCATTGACAAGGGTAACACCATTTTTGCCTAATTGGAGGCAACAACTTTAAGAAGCCTTAACATTTTGGTGGTAGAATTATTGAGTATGTATGTTCTTTTTTAAAACAGTGTAATTGGGAATCTTTAAACCTTTGTGACATTTACATCTTGTATTATTTTGATCTAATCCAGAACGACCGGATTATTCTAATTTTTGTGTTTTACGCTATCTAGGCTAAGGAAACATGGATGATTAATAACTGTACAAAGGCTACATGCCATGGAAATAATGTTATTACCATGGAGCCCGTGACTTGTCCAGAAGAAAAGCCACTGTCCTGCGCTAATGGATTCCCACCGGTGAAAAAGATGAGCGAAGATGGATGCTGTTCACATTACGAATGCGAATGTAAGCTTTACGCAATTCTCAGTTTCCAAACAAGTGATAATAATTACAAGGAAAATTCATAAGACACTGTTTACACTAGCAATCTAGACAATATGTCATTGAACCATAAATACAATGTTAAAGCGGGCTTTACACAGCGAGCGATAGCACCCGCCCACAATATCGCTACGGCAGTGTCAGACACAATTACCTCGTCACAGCGGCGTCACTAAGCGGCCGCCCAATAGAAGCGGAGGGGCTATGATGAGCGGGCGGAATATCCCGCCCACCTCCTTCCTTCGTCATTGCCGGCGGCCATAGGTACGGTAATGTTCCTCGTTCCTGCGGTGTCACACATAGCGATGTGTGCTGCCGCAGGAATGACAAACAACCTGCATCCTGCAACAGCAACGATAATTGGGATTAGAACGACGTGTCAATGATCAACGATTAGGTGAGTAATTTTGATCGTTAACGGTCGTTTGTGCATTTCACACGCAACAACGTCGCTAACGAGGCCGGATGTGCGTCACGAATTCCGTGACCCCAACGACATCTCGTTAGCGATGTCGTTGTGTGTAAAGCCCGCTTTAGATTACTCATTTTCCCAATAAACTAAAGTCAAAATAACCAAGGGCTCAATGGAAGCCCCAAGAGACCATATTGGAGAACAGAGTCGAAGGTAAATTATTATTAATGAGTTGTGACTTCGAAAACCAATTAGAGATTATATTTTCTGTTTCTTTAAATAAAGATGTGAGCTTTTTCACTAGGCATAAATGTTCAACAATCTAAATCTGATGTAATTATTTCTGACTTATAGGCGTGTGTAGTGGATGGGGCGACCCTCATTACATCACCTTTGATGGCACCTACTACACTTTCCTGGACAATTGTACATATGTTCTTGTGCAGCAGATTACTCCCAAATATGACAACTTCCGAGTTCTTGTCGATAATTACTTCTGTGATGCTGAAGATGGTTTGTCCTGTCCACAATCTATCTTGATTTACTATAAATCTACTGAAATTGTCTTGACACGTATGATGTACCAAGGAAGAATGAGGAACCGGGTAAGAAATCAATAGAGTCGCAAGTCCTACTTAATGGAATGTTCAAACTTTTGTACACCACCAATTAACACTGCCAACTCCCGAAATCTCCATGACTCCATGTGACCCATGTCCTATAAGCCATATTGGTTTCTTATTCTCTGAGGATGACCATTTGACCTATGTCCCAAATTGGTTTCTTAACTATATAAATAACAATTTACACTAACTTTCTATTTTGTTACATTGTGACTGACCACATTGACTAGTATCTACACGCTGTTTAACAATTTCCATCTTTAATCTACAGATTAGATTCAATAACGACTGGGTAACTCCAGGGTTCACCAAGGACGGCATTACTGTATCTAGTGCTGGCATTAACATGAATGTGGACATCCCAGAAATTGATGCATTCATCTCATTCAGTGGAATGATCTTTGTTATTAAACTGCCATTCAGTAAATTTGGTTACAACACCGAAGGACAATGTGGTATGTGATATTTGGGATTTTTTAAAGATTGGGATTTTTTAGCTTTAGATATATATCTTCAAAAGCCAGCAGGCATGAGCATGTACATATATTTTACGATCTTTTCCAAATTAGGTACGTGCTCAAATAACAGCACTGAAGACTGCAGATTGCCAAGTGGTAAAATCGTGAAAGATTGCTCCCAGATGGCTAACCACTGGAAGGTCAATGTAACCGACAAGCCATATTGTAATTCTCCTCCAGCAACTCCACCACCTGACCACCCCACCCCAGCTCCAACATGTCCACCATCAGAAGTGTGTGACATCATCTTAAGCGAGTAAGTTGGAATGTAGTTGAATACATTTCATATTATTTATATATTTATAATATGAATATATATATTACGCATATACATATATATATATATATATATATATATATATTTATATATATTTATATACATATATATATATATATATATATATATATATATATATATATATACATATATTGTTATATATAAATATATATATATATATATACTATATATATATATACATATATATATATATATGTATGTGTATATATATATATGATATAATATATATATATATATATATATATATATATATATATATATATATATATATATATATATATATATACAGATATCATAGACATAATTTTTGTATTTCTTCAAATTTTTTGAGTAGGTGTACCATTTTTTATTTTCATAAGCATCGACAGCCTTGTCCACGAGTTGTGTCTGGAATTACAAATTTAAGACTAAACATTATTTTAAATTGTATTTCATAAATCAAGAGTGCACAAGAAAATGACAATTTTTGTAATATATCTTATTAGAGAAACTTGCTTCTGTCTTCCTTGGCTAATCTTTTACTCTTAGTTTATGGGTAAAATTTGTATTTAGTAAAGACAGATTTACTGAGATAGGAAATTACAGTTGTTGCTCAAAAGGATCTGTGGAAAACAAGGGTTAAGAAGAGGAAGGAGTTAGAGGCAGAACCTGACATTCTGCTGCAAGTTCTCCTGACAGTTGCACATTAAGTAAAATTATTAAACTGCAATCTTTCACTCTTAAGGGCATGTTACACGCTACGATATATCTAGCGATATGTCGTCGGGGACACGTCGTTATTGACGCACATCCGGCATCGTTTGACATATCGTAGTGTGTGACAGCTATGAGCGACTGTGAAAGAGCAAAAATATCACCTTATCGTTGCTCGTTGACACGTCGCTCATTTTCAAAAAATCGATCGTCCTTCTGCGCGCCGGTTGTTCATTGTTCCCGAGGCATCACATATCGCTCCGTATGACACCCCTGGAACGATGAACTGCAGCTTACCTGCGGCCGCCGGCAATGCTGAAGGAAGGAGGTGGGCGGGATGTTTACGTCCCGCTCTTCTCCTCCCCTCCGCTTCTATTGGGCGGCCGCTGTGTGACGTCGCTGTGATGCCGAACGTCCCTCCCCCTTCAGGAAGAGGATGTTCGCTGCCCACTGCGAGGTCGTTTGGGAGGTAAGTACGTGTGACGGGGGTTACCGACTTTGTGCGACACAGGCAACAAATTGCCTGTAACGCACAAACAATGGGGGCAGGGCCGATCACTCATGCGAACGCACGATAATTCGTCCCGTGTAAAGCGGCCTTTAGTTCATGGGTACAATTTGTATTTAGTAATAATCGATTTACTGAGCTAGTAAATACCAGTTGGTGCTCATAAGGTTCTATGGAGAAAGAGGGTGAAGAAGAAGTAGGAGTTAGAGGCAGAACCTGATATTCTGCTGCAAGTTCTCCTGACAGTTGCACTTTAAGTAAAATTATTAAACTGCAATCTTTCACTCTTAGTTCACGGGTAAAATTTGTATACAGTAATACTCGATTTACTGAGATAGTAAATACCTTTTGGTGCTCATAAGGATCTGTGGAAAAAATGGTTAAGAAGAGGGAAGAGTTAGAGGCAGAACATGACATTCTGCTGCAAGTTCTCCTGACAGTTGCACATTAAGTAAAATTAGTAAACTGCAATCTTTCACATTTAGTTCACAGGTAAAATTTGTATTTAGTAATGATCAATTTACTGAGATAGGACATACCTTTTGGTGCTCATAAGGTTCTATGGAGAAAGACGGTTAAGAAGATGAAGGAGTTAGAGGCAGAACCTGACATTCTGCTGCAAGTTGTACTGACAGTTGCACTTAAGTAAAATTATTAAACTGTAATCTTTCACTCATAGTTGATGGGTAAAATTTATATTTAGTAAAGACAGATTTCCTGAGATAGCAAATGACAGATGGCATTCATATCATTGTATGCAGAAAGAGGGAGAAGAAGTGGGAGGAGTTAGAGGCAGAACCTGACATTATGCTGCAAGTTCTCCTGACAGTTGCACTTTAAGTAAAAGGATTAAACTGCAATGCCAGTTCACATAATGGCTTATATACCATAATACTGGTAACTAGATCTAATTTTGTAATAACACATAAAATAATATATGTTTGTCTTCCACTTCCAAAGGGTCTTTGCTGATTGTCAAAAGATTATTGATCCAAAGCATTTCCATGAGGCGTGTGCCTTTGATGCCTGTCGTATGCACAATGCCTCTGAGATAACGGCATGTTCCAGTTTGGAAGTTTATGCCTCTTTGTGTTCTGCCAATGGAGTCTGTGTGGACTGGAGAGACAAGACTAAAGGACATTGTCGTAAGTGTCTTTTGGTTTTCTTTTTTTTTTTCTTTAACGTTGATCACAATTACAAAGGAAAATCTATCAAAATCAGTTCAGAACTTTGTAGTTAGTTAGATATAACTTTTGTTGTTTTTTCCATTATTATAGTGTTTTGGCAGCTGAATTGGTTTTGAGCGCCTACGGCGTGATTTTTCTAAATTGTATCTCACTTAATTATAATACTTATAATTTTTTTTATAACATATTCCTTTGATAATAACAGTTGTTGTACGTTCTAAGGATAATAATTAAATTTTCTCTTTTTGTCTGAATTGTAGCCTACAGTTGTCCTGCTGGGAAGGTGTACAATGCTTGTGGGCCCATACATGCCAAGACCTGCGACAGCAAGTATGAATCTTTTAAAAAAACTTATATGAAATGTAAACTGATTAATCTGATTAGTAAATGACTTAAGATTAAAGGGATTGACTCAACTTCTCATCTTATTAGTAGATATGTCTTGAGTCATTGAGGGCAATCGCATGGTCGGAATCCTTTGACTATGAACTAAAGTCAGTTCCCCTGGTATCACAATGTATGTCTGAACCCAACGTCCCCCAGCAATAACTGTAATAGCGGGGGAATCCAAGGCAGTGAGCAGATCTCAAGATGGGTCCAATGTGTTCACGCGACATCCCCTTTAAGACGGAGAGGACTGATTGGAAGACTGATTACCATCCAATACATTGCTATTTTTTCTATCATTGCAGTGAAGTTCAGAACTCCAACACCGACCAAACTCAAACTGAAGGCTGCTTCTGTCCTAAAGGAACCATGCTGTTCAACGCTTACACCGATGTCTGCGTCAAGACCTGCAGTATGTATCCACATATACAATCACTGCCATGTTGGCTCAAAAGTAATGGGTAAAAAATATTATGAAATCATCTAGATCTATAAATGAACACATGTTGTGATGGCATACATTGTGGAATATTAGTGGCTATTTCCTGACCCTAAAACTAGATAGTCTACATTTCTAGCTCATATTATGGATGTCGGTAGTCAGTGTTCACAAAGAAAAGGCTAGGAGAGTAAATAATATAAAGAAGCACGGGATACTGTAAAAGGTGGAAGACAGAGAGCATAGGTGCATTATATATACATACATTACTTCTCCTCATGATACCCCTGCATTCACGAAAAAAAAAAAATACAATATATATCTAAATATGTATATATATATATATATATATATATATATATATATATATATAAAATATGCATATATATATATATATATATACATATATATTTACTGAGAGAGAGATATGTGTGTATATATATTTCTATCTATCTATCTATCTATCTATCTATCTATCTATCTATCTATCTATCTATCTATCCCTCTATCTATCTATCTATCTATCTATCTATCTATCTATCTATCTATCCCTGAATATATATGTTCTGAGTGTTACTAGATAGGGTCCCCCAAAAGCCCAATCTGCACAAACCAGTAAAGTATATGCTTATGCTGAAAATGAAAAAAAATTAAAGCACATTGTTAAAAAATATACGATATATATTTTTAAATAATGAATGTCATTTATTCTTATTTTCTTCCAGCTTGTGTTGGCCCTGAAGGCATGCCCGTAAATGTGAGTGACATATAATTGTATTTCAAAACTAAAAACTATTTTATAATAGAGCCAAGAAAGAAAGGAGGAAATATAGGCAGCCGGCCCGGAGAGAGCTCAGGGGGCATCCAGCACAGTCAGAAAAGAGTTGAAAGCAAAGCAGTGTCCTCATCTATTTCTTGGAAGAGATGGTCTCATCTTCTTAATTGAGTAAAAATGCAAAGTGCTTGTAAAAACAACTTTGCAATTTACCTCTTAGTAAAAATATGCTTAGGAGGGTTATATAATTTCATAGTTGACTGCTTGTTACTTAGGGTACTGTCCATTTCTGCTCTCTGACAGTGGTGGTCAGACTCCTAGGCAAGAAGTGCTCGAATTCCAGTTGGGTCCATCTAGCTTCAGCACCTCTGATGCTGCTCGGTCAAGCGGTATGACCCTCTAGGTGATCCAAACTGTTGACCATCAGGAGCACACCACCCCCCCTAAAAAAAGCAGGAAGTCTAGGAGGATGGGGAGCCTTGTGCTCCTGAAGAACGACAATGGAGAAACACCTTTAAAGAGATGTGGAAAAACCCTAGTTATTGGAAAAGTTCCGTTGCAATAAGCTGATCACAAAGTGTCTCATCATTGATCATCTGGGGTGAAACCTAATAACTCAATTTTCCAAAAGCACCACTACTGGGGAAATTAGGTATTACACACCGCTCATCACACAGGGTGGTCTGGGTAATGCAGAATAGTACAGATCCTCCAAGGAGAGCGATAGATACGAAATATTAACTACTCTCGGATCCTGAACAGAAGACCCTTTCTAAGTCATAATATACTATTTGCACTGTATATAGATTTTACCCATGAGTCAAAAGTAAAAAAAAATAATTATGTGGAAAAATAAAAAATATTTCTTTTATAAGATATATTTCACAGTTTCTTACTTTCCTCTATACTATTGCTTTATAAAACAACAAAACAATGGTTTATCTTTAAGTAATTATATTATTTATTATAATCATTAATGTATAATAAATATTTGCATTATTATTCTAACTTCTTTGTAACATATTATTATTACTATTAATATTTTTTATTATAAGCAATAATTTATAATACTTATTTATTATGTTTGCTATTATTATATTTTTGTTTCATATAATAATAATAATAGTAATAATAATACTCATAATAATAATGTATTATGTATTATAATAATACATAATGCATATGTAATATTATTATTACTATTTTATATATATATATATATATATATAAAATAGTATAAAATTATTATATATATATATATATATATATATATATATACATACATATTTTTTTTTATTATTATTATTATTATTATTATTTGTTTATTAAGCTTATTAATCTAGAAAAAATACTAATAATAATAGTAATAATAATAATTTAGAATAATTATTATGTATGTTAAATTATTTATTATAATATCTAATAATATATTATTACAATTATTATTATTTCTAAAGTAATAAACATAATAAACAAAATATAATAATAATTATAATTATTATAATTATTATTAATAATAATATATTTTCTTTATTGTGTTTATTAATTTAGAAATAATAATAATAATAGTAATAATATATTATTATATATTATAATAAATAATTTATTATACATACTAATAATTATTATTATATGTTTATGTTAATCAATACTTCATATTGTATATTTTCATCCTTATTGTTATTATTATTGATAATAATAATAATTTATACTACATGTTTATTATTATTGTCATTAATAATAATAATAATAATACATTATTATTATTATTACTATTATTTTTAATTATGATGTAATTTATGTCACTTAAAAAACAATTCTTCTACCTCGTATTAACAGCCTGGAGCAACCTGGACAAGCCAATGCAAGCAATGTACATGTGAAAAGAACTCTCTTACTGTCCAGTGTCAGCCTTTGACATGTCCTCCATTAGTTGAATTATCTTGTGAGAAAGACGGATTTATCACCAAGCAGTTACCAGATCCCGAGCAGCTTTGTTGCCTGAAGAATGAATGCAGTAAGTAGAATTTTTATCATTTTTTGACAGTGGAGTGATTTCTTGCAATGTATTTGGACTCAATCATCTCTGTCTTTAGTATGTAACAGAAGCAGTTGCATGCAGAAGGAGCAGAAGTGTCCTCTGGGATATGAAGTTGTCATTGTTGAACCTACGCTGGAAGAAGATTGCTGCCCATCA